>NC_140421.1:80726357-80733676 GCF_965140295.1 Lepidochelys olivacea | reverse complement strand
CTAACCCTAACCCTAACCCTAACCCTAACCCTAACCCTAACCCTAACCCTAACCCTAACCCTAACCCTAACCCTAACCCTAACCCTAACCCTAACCCTAACCCTAACCCTAACCCTAACCCTAACCCTAACCCTAACCCTAACCCTAACCCTAACCCTAACCCTAACCCTAACCCTAACCCTAACCCTAACCCTAACCCTAACCCTA
Organism: Lepidochelys olivacea; assembly: GCF_965140295.1. Taxonomy (NCBI): domain Eukaryota; kingdom Metazoa; phylum Chordata; order Testudines; family Cheloniidae; genus Lepidochelys; species Lepidochelys olivacea. The sequence goes on along the minus strand of NC_140421.1, from coordinate 80,733,469 downwards.
ACCCTAACCCTAACCCTAACCCTAACCCTAACCCTAACCCTAACCCTAACCCTAACCCTAACCCTAACCCTAACCCTAACCCTAACCCTAACCCTAACCCTAACCCTAACCCTAACCCTAACCCTAACCCTAACCCTAACCCTAACCCTAACCCTAACCCTAACCCTAACCCTAACCCTAACCCTAACCCTAACCCTAACCCTAACCCTAACCCTAACCCTAACCCTAACCCTAACCCTAACCCTAACCCTAACCCTAACCCTAACCCTAACCCTAACCCTAACCCTAACCCTAACCCTAACCCTAACCCTAACCCTAACCCTAACCCTAACCCTAACCCTAACCCTAACCCTAACCCTAACCCTAACCCTAACCCTAACCCTAACCCTAACCCTAACCCTAACCCTAACCCTAACCCTAACCCTAACCCTAACCCTAACCCTAACCCTAACCCTAACCCTAACCCTAACCCTAACCCTAACCCTAACCCTAACCCTAACCCTAACCCTAACCCTAACCCTAACCCTAACCCTAACCCTAACCCTAACCCTAACCCTAACCCTAACCCTAACCCTAACCCTAACCCTAACCCTAACCCTAACCCTAACCCTAACCCTAACCCTAACCCTAACCCTAACCCTAACCCTAACCCTAACCCTAACCCTAACCCTAACCCTAACCCTAACCCTAACCCTAACCCTAACCCTAACCCTAACCCTAACCCTAACCCTAACCCTAACCCTAACCCTAACCCTAACCCTAACCCTAACCCTAACCCTAACCCTAACCCTAACCCTAACCCTAACCCTAACCCTAACCCTAACCCTAACCCTAACCCTAACCCTAACCCTAACCCTAACCCTAACCCTAACCCTAACCCTAACCCTAACCCTAACCCTAACCCTAACCCTAACCCTAACCCTAACCCTAACCCTAACCCTAACCCTAACCCTAACCCTAACCCTAACCCTAACCCTAACCCTAACCCTAACCCTAACCCTAACCCTAACCCTAACCCTAACCCTAACCCTAACCCTAACCCTAACCCTAACCCTAACCCTAACCCTAACCCTAACCCTAACCCTAACCCTAACCCTAACCCTAACCCTAACCCTAACCCTAACCCTAACCCTAACCCTAACCCTAACCCTAACCCTAACCCTAACCCTAACCCTAACCCTAACCCTAACCCTAACCCTAACCCTAACCCTAACCCTAACCCTAACCCTAACCCTAACCCTAACCCTAACCCTAACCCTAACCCTAACCCTAACCCTAACCCTAACCCTAACCCTAACCCTAACCCTAACCCTAACCCTAACCCTAACCCTAACCCTAACCCTAACCCTAACCCTAACCCTAACCCTAACCCTAACCCTAACCCTAACCCTAACCCTAACCCTAACCCTAACCCTAACCCTAACCCTAACCCTAACCCTAACCCTAACCCTAACCCTAACCCTAACCCTAACCCTAACCCTAACCCTAACCCTAACCCTAACCCTAACCCTAACCCTAACCCTAACCCTAACCCTAACCCTAACCCTAACCCTAACCCTAACCCTAACCCTAACCCTAACCCTAACCCTAACCCTAACCCTAACCCTAACCCTAACCCTAACCCTAACCCTAACCCTAACCCTAACCCTAACCCTAACCCTAACCCTAACCCTAACCCTAACCCTAACCCTAACCCTAACCCTAACCCTAACCCTAACCCTAACCCTAACCCTAACCCTAACCCTAACCCTAACCCTAACCCTAACCCTAACCCTAACCCTAACCCTAACCCTAACCCTAACCCTAACCCTAACCCTAACCCTAACCCTAACCCTAACCCTAACCCTAACCCTAACCCTAACCCTAACCCTAACCCTAACCCTAACCCTAACCCTAACCCTAACCCTAACCCTAACCCTAACCCTAACCCTAACCCTAACCCTAACCCTAACCCTAACCCTAACCCTAACCCTAACCCTAACCCTAACCCTAACCCTAACCCTAACCCTAACCCTAACCCTAACCCTAACCCTAACCCTAACCCTAACCCTAACCCTAACCCTAACCCTAACCCTAACCCTAACCCTAACCCTAACCCTAACCCTAACCCTAACCCTAACCCTAACCCTAACCCTAACCCTAACCCTAACCCTAACCCTAACCCTAACCCTAACCCTAACCCTAACCCTAACCCTAACCCTAACCCTAACCCTAACCCTAACCCTAACCCTAACCCTAACCCTAACCCTAACCCTAACCCTAACCCTAACCCTAACCCTAACCCTAACCCTAACCCTAACCCTAACCCTAACCCTAACCCTAACCCTAACCCTAACCCTAACCCTAACCCTAACCCTAACCCTAACCCTAACCCTAACCCTAACCCTAACCCTAACCCTAACCCTAACCCTAACCCTAACCCTAACCCTAACCCTAACCCTAACCCTAACCCTAACCCTAACCCTAACCCTAACCCTAACCCTAACCCTAACCCTAACCCTAACCCTAACCCTAACCCTAACCCTAACCCTAACCCTAACCCTAACCCTAACCCTAACCCTAACCCTAACCCTAACCCTAACCCTAACCCTAACCCTAACCCTAACCCTAACCCTAACCCTAACCCTAACCCTAACCCTAACCCTAACCCTAACCCTAACCCTAACCCTAACCCTAACCCTAACCCTAACCCTAACCCTAACCCTAACCCTAACCCTAACCCTAACCCTAACCCTAACCCTAACCCTAACCCTAACCCTAACCCTAACCCTAACCCTAACCCTAACCCTAACCCTAACCCTAACCCTAACCCTAACCCTAACCCTAACCCTAACCCTAACCCTAACCCTAACCCTAACCCTAACCCTAACCCTAACCCTAACCCTAACCCTAACCCTAACCCTAACCCTAACCCTAACCCTAACCCTAACCCTAACCCTAACCCTAACCCTAACCCTAACCCTAACCCTAACCCTAACCCTAACCCTAACCCTAACCCTAACCCTAACCCTAACCCTAACCCTAACCCTAACCCTAACCCTAACCCTAACCCTAACCCTAACCCTAACCCTAACCCTAACCCTAACCCTAACCCTAACCCTAACCCTAACCCTAACCCTAACCCTAACCCTAACCCTAACCCTAACCCTAACCCTAACCCTAACCCTAACCCTAACCCTAACCCTAACCCTAACCCTAACCCTAACCCTAACCCTAACCCTAACCCTAACCCTAACCCTAACCCTAACCCTAACCCTAACCCTAACCCTAACCCTAACCCTAACCCTAACCCTAACCCTAACCCTAACCCTAACCCTAACCCTAACCCTAACCCTAACCTCCTAACCCTAACCCTAACCCTAACCCTAACCCTAACCCTAACCCTAACCCTAACCCTAACCCTAACCCTAACCCTAACCCTAACCCTAACCCTAACCCTAACCCTAACCCTAACCCTAACCCTAACCCTAACCCTAACCCTAACCCTAACCCTAACCCTAACCCTAACCCTAACCCTAACCCTAACCCTAACCCTAACCCTAACCCTAACCCTAACCCTAACCCTAACCCTAACCCTAACCCTAACCCTAACCCTAACCCTAACCCTAACCCTAACCCTAACCCTAACCCTAACCCTAACCCTAACCCTAACCCTAACCCTAACCCTAACCCTAACCCTAACCCTAACCCTAACCCTAACCCTAACCCTAACCCTAACCCTAACCCTAACCCTAACCCTAACCCTAACCCTAACCCTAACCCTAACCCTAACCCTAACCCTAACCCTAACCCTAACCCTAACCCTAACCCTAACCCTAACCCTAACCCTAACCCTAACCCTAACCCTAACCCTAACCCTAACCCTAACCCTAACCCTAACCCTAACCCTAACCCTAACCCTAACCCTAACCCTAACCCTAACCCTAACCCTAACCCTAACCCTAACCCTAACCCTAACCCTAACCCTAACCCTAACCCTAACCCTAACCCTAACCCTAACCCTAACCCTAACCCTAACCCTAACCCTAACCCTAACCCTAACCCTAACCCTAACCCTAACCCTAACCCTAACCCTAACCCTAACCCTAACCCTAACCCTAACCCTAACCCTAACCCTAACCCTAACCCTAACCCTAACCCTAACCCTAACCCTAACCCTAACCCTAACCCTAACCCTAACCCTAACCCTAACCCTAACCCTAACCCTAACCCTAACCCTAACCCTAACCCTAACCCTAACCCTAACCCTAACCCTAACCCTAACCCTAACCCTAACCCTAACCCTAACCCTAACCCTAACCCTAACCCTAACCCTAACCCTAACCCTAACCCTAACCCTAACCCTAACCCTAACCCTAACCCTAACCCTAACCCTAACCCTAACCCTAACCCTAACCCTAACCCTAACCCTAACCCTAACCCTAACCCTAACCCTAACCCTAACCCTAACCCTAACCCTAACCCTAACCCTAACCCTAACCCTAACCCTAACCCTAACCCTAACCCTAACCCTAACCCTAACCCTAACCCTAACCCTAACCCTAACCCTAACCCTAACCCTAACCCTAACCCTAACCCTAACCCTAACCCTAACCCTAACCCTAACCCTAACCCTAACCCTAACCCTAACCCTAACCCTAACCCTAACCCTAACCCTAACCCTAACCCTAACCCTAACCCTAACCCTAACCCTAACCCTAACCCTAACCCTAACCCTAACCCTAACCCTAACCCTAACCCTAACCCTAACCCTAACCCTAACCCTAACCCTAACCCTAACCCTAACCCTAACCCTAACCCTAACCCTAACCCTAACCCTAACCCTAACCCTAACCCTAACCCTAACCCTAACCCTAACCCTAACCCTAACCCTAACCCTAACCCTAACCCTAACCCTAACCCTAACCCTAACCCTAACCCTAACCCTAACCCTAACCCTAACCCTAACCCTAACCCTAACCCTAACCCTAACCCTAACCCTAACCCTAACCCTAACCCTAACCCTAACCCTAACCCTAACCCTAACCCTAACCCTAACCCTAACCCTAACCCTAACCCTAACCCTAACCCTAACCCTAACCCTAACCCTAACCCTAACCCTAACCCTAACCCTAACCCTAACCCTAACCCTAACCCTAACCCTAACCCTAACCCTAACCCTAACCCTAACCCTAACCCTAACCCTAACCCTAACCCTAACCCTAACCCTAACCCTAACCCTAACCCTAACCCTAACCCTAACCCTAACCCTAACCCTAACCCTAACCCTAACCCTAACCCTAACCCTAACCCTAACCCTAACCCTAACCCTAACCCTAACCCTAACCCTAACCCTAACCCTAACCCTAACCCTAACCCTAACCCTAACCCTAACCCTAACCCTAACCCTAACCCTAACCCTAACCCTAACCCTAACCCTAACCCTAACCCTAACCCTAACCCTAACCCTAACCCTAACCCTAACCCTAACCCTAACCCTAACCCTAACCCTAACCCTAACCCTAACCCTAACCCTAACCCTAACCCTAACCCTAACCCTAACCCTAACCCTAACCCTAACCCTAACCCTAACCCTAACCCTAACCCTAACCCTAACCCTAACCCTAACCCTAACCCTAACCCTAACCCTAACCCTAACCCTAACCCTAACCCTAACCCTAACCCTAACCCTAACCCTAACCCTAACCCTAACCCTAACCCTAACCCTAACCCTAACCCTAACCCTAACCCTAACCCTAACCCTAACCCTAACCCTAACCCTAACCCTAACCCTAACCCTAACCCTAACCCTAACCCTAACCCTAACCCTAACCCTAACCCTAACCCTAACCCTAACCCTAACCCTAACCCTAACCCTAACCCTAACCCTAACCCTAACCCTAACCCTAACCCTAACCCTAACCCTAACCCTAACCCTAACCCTAACCCTAACCCTAACCCTAACCCTAACCCTAACCCTAACCCTAACCCTAACCCTAACCCTAACCCTAACCCTAACCCTAACCCTAACCCTAACCCTAACCCTAACCCTAACCCTAACCCTAACCCTAACCCTAACCCTAACCCTAACCCTAACCCTAACCCTAACCCTAACCCTAACCCTAACCCTAACCCTAACCCTAACCCTAACCCTAACCCTAACCCTAACCCTAACCCTAACCCTAACCCTAACCCTAACCCTAACCCTAACCCTAACCCTAACCCTAACCCTAACCCTAACCCTAACCCTAACCCTAACCCTAACCCTAACCCTAACCCTAACCCTAACCCTAACCCTAACCCTAACCCTAACCCTAACCCTAACCCTAACCCTAACCCTAACCCTAACCCTAACCCTAACCCTAACCCTAACCCTAACCCTAACCCTAACCCTAACCCTAACCCTAACCCTAACCCTAACCCTAACCCTAACCCTAACCCTAACCCTAACCCTAACCCTAACCCTAACCCTAACCCTAACCCTAACCCTAACCCTAACCCTAACCCTAACCCTAACCCTAACCCTAACCCTAACCCTAACCCTAACCCTAACCCTAACCCTAACCCTAACCCTAACCCTAACCCTAACCCTAACCCTAACCCTAACCCTAACCCTAACCCTAACCCTAACCCTAACCCTAACCCTAACCCTAACCCTAACCCTAACCCTAACCCTAACCCTAACCCTAACCCTAACCCTAACCCTAACCCTAACCCTAACCCTAACCCTAACCCTAACCCTAACCCTAACCCTAACCCTAACCCTAACCCTAACCCTAACCCTAACCCTAACCCTAACCCTAACCCTAACCCTAACCCTAACCCTAACCCTAACCCTAACCCTAACCCTAACCCTAACCCTAACCCTAACCCTAACCCTAACCCTAACCCTAACCCTAACCCTAACCCTAACCCTAACCCTAACCCTAACCCTAACCCTAACCCTAACCCTAACCCTAACCCTAACCCTAACCCTAACCCTAACCCTAACCCTAACCCTAACCCTAACCCTAACCCTAACCCTAACCCTAACCCTAACCCTAACCCTAACCCTAACCCTAACCCTAACCCTAACCCTAACCCTAACCCTAACCCTAACCCTAACCCTAACCCTAACCCTAACCCTAACCCTA